>NC_079192.1:384660439-384662939 GCF_029499605.1 Hyla sarda | reverse complement strand
AAAAAACGGATGGAACAGTATGGGAAAAAGTAAACCGTATGGGTTTTTAAACAGTATACTGTTTTTAAAAGTCCATACTGTTCCGTCCGTTTTTGTAGAAAAAAACCCATACGTTTTTGAAAAATTTTGTCCATTTTTAATGGGAGGGGTCTTGGGTGGGGACTTTAGGATTCAAATGCGCATGTGCAAAGTAAAAACGTATACGTTTTCCCCGTATGGAACCGTATACATGTGCGTTTCCCATTGACGTCCATGTTAAAAAAAACGTATGCAGTTGCAGTACGGTTTTTAAACCGGAGTCAAAACCCGTGGTTGACCACGATTTTGTCTCCGGTTTAAAAACCGTACTGCAACCGTATACGTTTTTTTTAACATGGACGTCAATGGGAAACGCACATGTATACGGTTCCATACGGGAACAACGTATACGTTTTTACTTTGCACATGCGCATTTGAATCCTAAAGTCCCCACCCAAGACCCTCCCATTAAAAATGGACAAAATTTTCAAAAACGTATGGGTTTTTTTCTACAAAAACGGACGGAACAGTATGCACTTTTAAAAACAGTATACTGTTTAAAAACCCATACGGTTTACTTTTTCCCATACTGTTCCATCCGTTTTTTTCCCCATACGGTTTTTGATAGAAAACGTATGCGGGAACCTTAGTTGAAAAACGTAGTGTGAACCCAGCCTTACATGGTTGGATTACCTGGACTGGAGACAGGTTGGAGGTGTCAGTGTTCCAGTCCACACTCATAGTCCACTATGGGGTTTCCCATCTCGAAGGTGAGGCTTCCTGTGTTGATTGCTGGGGAGGAAGCCTTAAAGGGGTATTCCAGGAAAAAAACGTATTTATATATATATATACATATATATATATATATATATATATATATATATATATATATATATATATCTCAATTGGCTCCAGAAAGTTAAACAGATTTGTAAATAACTTCTATTAAAAAATCTTAATCCTCTCAGTACTTATGAGCTTCTGAAGTTAAGGATGTTCTTTTCTGTCTAAATGCTCTCTGATGACATGTGTCTCGGGAACCACACAGTTTAGAAGTAAATCCCCATAACAAACCTCTTCTAAACTGGGCGTTTCCCAAGACACGTGTCATCAGAGAGCACTTAGACAGAAAAGAACAACCTTAATTTCAGAAGCTCATAAGTACTGAAAGAATTAAGATTTTTTAATAGAAGTCATTTACAAATCTGTTTAACTTTCTGGAGCCAGTTGATATATAATAAAAAGTTTTTTCCTGGATAACCACTGGAAAACATTTTTTTTCTAAATCAACTGGTGCCAGAGAGTTAAACAGATGTGTAAATTACTTCTATTTAAAGGGGAACTCGGGTGGGGAAATTTTTTTTTCAAATCAACTGGTGCAAGAAAGTTAAACAGATTAACCCTTCTAGTACTTATCAGCTGCTGTACACTAGTTTTAGGAACTATCTCCACTCTACCATCACACAGTAACTCCACATCCTTGACACATACTGTGTTCCTGTCTAAAATCTTAATAAATTGCTCTAACGTTTCGTTAGAAAACTAACTTCTTCAGAGAGCTGCCTAATATGGCGTTCAGCGTGCGGCACTGCCTTTTTTAACCCTGTATCGGTGCATCACTTTCGATGCCCCAAGTGAAGGGTTGGGATCCAATCAGGACGTGGTTGGCAGTCCGTTGTGTTCCGGCCGCCATTCTCGCGCATTCCCCATCATCTTGTGATCCCGGGCATCTTCTTTTCGCTATTGCGCACGCGCATCCTCTCGCGCGTGCGCAGTGCTTTCTGTCCCGTTCTCAGTGGAACGCAAGCTCCGTCTCGTGACATGCAAGCCCCATCTCTATTCTCTATCGCGCATGCATCCCTGATCGATCCCTTCTCTCAGTAAGAGTATTCTATCCTTCTATGACTATTCCTTCTATTCTTATTCTCTCTCTATATGGATATACTAGGTGGTCTGAGTTTTTTAAGGCTTTTTTCTTTTATTTCTTTTTTTCTCATTATGGGTTTCTTATGTACCATTTAGTCATTCCCAAGTATTATTACAGTAATTTTATAGATTTTATGTATTTTTATTATGTCTCATTTGGTCATTAGTTACAATGATTTTATAGGTTTATCTCATCTGGTCATTCTTCGTTTTCATTTTTTAAGTTTATTATATTATATCTTATATGGCCATTTTCTTAGCTGATATTATATTGATTTTTTATCTCTAATCTATATTATATTTTATTAATTAACATTATTTTATCTCCTATAGATGAACGATCCAGGTGCAAGTTTCCAATAAACCTCTCCCACCCATGGGTCCTCATCTTCTCCTAAGGTCATTCTTGTGTTCTTATCTGTTTTCATATTTGGGGTGCCCCAGTATCGGTTTTGTATGTGGCAGATTTTTCCTCCAGGTATCTGGATTCTCCTGCATTCTCCTATTTTCACATCCGGATGCTAATATTAATTAAATACCAAAAGGGGGTCACATA
>NC_079192.1:384631919-384660239 GCF_029499605.1 Hyla sarda | reverse complement strand
TTTACTCTTTATTTTGTGTTAGTCTAGTGTAGTGCTTTTTGGGTACATTCACACGGGCGGGTTCACAGTGAGTTTCCCGCTGGGAGTTTGAGCTGCAGCAGAAAATTTGCCGCAGCTCAAACTACAACTCCCAGCATGTACTGACAGAGTTCTAGTTCTAGCTATGCACACTGGTAGGGAAACACTGGGTTAGGAAACAGTGTTTCCCAAACAGTGTGCCTCCATTTGTTGCAAAACTACAACTTCCAGCATGCCGGGAAAGCCAAAGGGCCTGCTGGGAGTTGTAGTTATGACACAACTGGAGGAGAACAGTTTGGAGACCAGTATAGTGGTCTCCAAGCTGTAACACTCTAGTTGTTGCAAAACTCCAACTGCAAGCATGCCGAGACTGCCTAGGTATGCTGGGAGTTGTAGTTCGGCAACATCTGAAGGGCCAGATGTTGCAGAACTACAACTCCCAGCATGCCTGGGCAGTCTGGGCATGCTTGCAGTTGGAGTTTTACAACATCTGGAGGGTTACAGCTGTGGCCACTGTTAACCCTTCTAGTACTTATCAACTGCTGTATACTACAGATATACTACAGAGAAATTTGTGAAGTTATTTCCAGCCTAACAACAGTGCTCTCTGCTGACAACTCTGTCCATGTCAGTAACTGTCCAGAGTAGGAGAGTTTTGCTATGGGGATTTGCTCCTACTCTGAACAGTTCCTAAAATGGACAGAGGTGTCAGCAGAGAGCACTGTGGTCAGACAGAATGGAAATTCGAAAAGAACTTCCCGTGGAAAATACAGCAGCTGATAAGTACTAGAAGGATTAAGATTTTTAAATAGAATTAATTTACAAATCTGTTTAACTTTCTGGCACCAGTTGATTTAAAAAAAATGTTTTCCAGCAGAGTACCCCTTTAAAACAAAGTGCTGTTGGGATTTGGGAGCTGGAGGAGAGACTGAGATGAGAAGCAGCCACAACTGCAGTTCAAACCTACCAGGTCTAAACCTTCCTCTATGGACAATTTGCGATTTTGTTTGGGGCCAGACATTAGGCCTACAGTAGGATAGTGAGGTATCCTGATGTTTAGTTAGAGAGCCGGACGGGCTTAGGTTTTGCTGTTTTGTTTGCACTATGCTTTGTGCCAAAAACCATTTATATAAACATCCCCTTGGATGTTTGCATAGGCGTGCGCAGCCTATTGCATTAGGGTGTGCACCCTAAAGCACAAACTCACGCCACGCGCGTGTGTGTGTGTATGTATGTATGTATGTATATATATATATATATATATATATATATATATACGCACACATACACACAGTTAGTATAGTTCCCCCACATTAGGTGCAGTATAGTTCTCCCACATTAGGTGCAGTATAAGTCCCGCCATATTAGGTGCAGTATAGTTCCCCCACATTAGGTGCAGTATAAGTCCCACCACATTAGGTGTGCAGTATAAGTCCCCGCACATTAGGTTGGCAGTACAGTTCCCCCACATTAGGTTGGCAGTACAGTTCCCCCACATTAGGTTGGCAGTACAGTTCCCCCACATTAGGTTGGCAGTACAGTTCCCCCACATTAGGTTGGCAGTACAGTTCCCCCACATTAGGTGCCACCTAATGTGGGGGAACTGTACTGCACCTAATGTGGGGGAACTGTACTGCACCTAATGTGGGGGAACTGTACTGCACCTAACGTGGGGGAACTGTACTGCACCTAATGAGGGGGAACTGTACTGCACCTAATGTGGGGGAACTGTACTGCACCTAACGTGGGGGAACTGTACTGCACCTAATGAGGGGGAACTGTACTGCACCTAATGTGGGGGAACTGTACTGCACCTAATGTGGGGGAACGGTACTGCACCAGTACAGTTCCCCTACATTAAGTGCAGTACAGTTCCCCCACATTAGGTGTAGTATAGTTCCCCACATTATGTGCAGTACAGTTCCCATACATTAGGTGCAGTATAGTTCCCCCACATTAGGTGCAGTACAGTTCCCCACATTAGGTGCAGTATAGTTCCCCACATTAGGTGCAGTACAGTCCCCCCACATTAGGTGAAGTATAGTTCCCCCACATTAGGTGCAGTATAGTTACCCCACATTAAGTGCAGTATAGTTCCCCCACATTAGGTGCAGTATAGTTCCCCCACATTAGGTGCAGTATAGTCCCCCCACATTAGGGGAAGTATAGTTCCCCCACATTAGGTGCAGTATAGTTCCCCCACATTAGGTGCAGTATAGTTCCCCCACATTAGGTGCAGTATAGTTTCCCCCACATTAGGTGCAGTATAGTTCCCCCCACATTAGGTGCAGTATAGTTCCCCACATTAGGTGCAGTTTAATTTCCCCCACATTAGGTGCAGTATAGTTTCCCCCACATTAGGTGCAGTATAGTTTCCCACATTAGGTGCAGTATAGTTTCCCCCACATTAGGTGCAGTATAGTTTCCCCCACATTAGGTGCAGTATAGTTTCCCCCACATTAGGTGCAGTATAGTTTCCCCCACATTAGGTGCAGTATAGTTCCCCACATTAGGTGCAGTAAAGTTCCCCCACATTAGGTGCAGTATAGTTCCCCCACATTAGGTGCAGTATAGTTCCCCCACATTAGGTGCAGTATAGTTCCCCCACATTAGGTGCAGTATAGCTCCCCACATTAGGTGCAGTATAGTTTCCCCCACATTAGGTGCAGTATAGTTTCCCCCACATTAGGTGCAGTATAGTTCCCCCACATTAGGTGCAGTATAGTTCCCCCACATTAGGTGCAGTATAGCTCCCCACATTAGGTGCAGTATAGTTCCCCCACATTAGGTGCAGTATAGCTCCCCACATTAGGTGGAGTATAGTTCCCCACATTAGGTGCAGTATAGTTCCCCACATTAGGTGCAGTATAGTTCTCCCCACATTAGGTGCAGTATAGTTCCCCCACATTAGGCAGTATAGTTCCCCACATTAGGTGCAGTATAGTTCCCCACATTAGGTGCTGTATAGTTCCCCACATTAGGTGCAGTATAGTTCCTCACATTAGGTGCAGTATAGTTCCCCACATTAGGTGCAGTACAGTTCCCCCACAGACATACAGCCTTCAGCCATATACAGTGTATGGCTGGAGGCTGTATGTCTGTGTACTGCCCCACTTCAGTGTTCCGACCACCGGTCCTCCGGTCCGGGGTCACGATCTACTGCTATGGCCTATAGACCATAGCAGTAGGTCCCGGGACTGGAGGAGCGGTGGTCGGAACACTGAAGAAGACGTGCTGCCAGCTCGTGTTGGTCA
The DNA here is from genome assembly GCF_029499605.1 of Hyla sarda. Taxonomy (NCBI): domain Eukaryota; kingdom Metazoa; phylum Chordata; class Amphibia; order Anura; family Hylidae; genus Hyla; species Hyla sarda. The sequence goes on along the minus strand of NC_079192.1, from coordinate 384,656,967 downwards.
CTTACCATTCCAGCCGGCGCGCGCATCCTCTTCCTTGAATCTCCGCTCCTCCGTTGCTATGGGCGCACGCACGGGACGTCAATGACGTCCCTGCGTGCGCTACTTCCCGGCGGCCCCTGTGTTTTTAAAGTTAACACGGGGGCCGCTGTAGAAAGGTAACCGGGACATCCTTGTGTCCCGAAAAGATCTTTCGGGACAAAGGGATGTCCCGAATGTGACGGGGGGGGTCCTCTGCGGGCTGCTCAGTGGTGGCCTCGGATGCCCCCCTGGGCTTGATTAGGGTGTGCCTGGGCACACCCGGCACACCCCGTGCGCACGTCTATGGATGTTTGAAACCCGCTGCCTGTGTGAATACTGTCATTGCTGACCCCACTGAGTGAGCTGTTCCCTACAATTAGGGTTGCCACCTTTCCCTCAGAAAAATACCGGTCATGGGTGTGGCTATGTGGGGGTGGAGCTACAAAAGGGGAGGGGCCAGATTGCACAGGGGCTGAGGGATCAGGGGTTTAAGAAACGGCACGGGGGATGGAAGGGGGGTTTAAGAAATGGCATAGGGGATTGGAGGGATACAATATATATGCGGGGGGAATTTTCCTATATCGCACAAAAAATTTACATTTAGAGAATACCTACCAAAACCCTATTTATGCCAGCAGCGGCGGTAGTGGTGGTGCGCGACAGCAACGCTGGCTCTCTCTGATGACGAGTGACGTCCCCCTGCACAACGTCAGATAAACAGGCTAATCAGACAGTATCACACATGACAGGATTAGCTACACAGGCTCAGCTCACAGTATCACACATGACAGGATTAGATACACAGGCTCAGCAGACAGTATCCCACATGACAGGATTAGATACACAGGCTCAGCTCACAGTATCACACATGACAGGATTAGATACACAGGCTCAGCAGATAGTATCCCACATGACAGATTTGGATATACAGGCTCAGCAGACAGTATCACACATGACAGGATTAGCTACACAGGCTCAGCTCACAGTATCCCACATGACAGGATTAGCTACACAGGCTCAGCTCACAGTATCACACATGACAGGATTAGATACACAGGCTCAGCAGACAGTATCCCACATGACAGGATTAGATACACAGGCTAAGCTCACAGTATCACACATGACAGGATTAGATACACAGGCTCAGCAGACAGTATCGCACATGACAGGATTAGATACACAGGCTCATATCCCACATGACAGATTTGGATATACAGGCTCAGCAGACAGTATCACACATGACAGGATTAGATACAGAGCGGAGCAGATAGTTTCACACATTAAAACATTAAATCAGTGTTTCCCAACCAGGGTGCCTCCAGCTATTGCAAAACTACAACTCCCAGCATGCCCGGACAGCCAAAGGCTGTCTGGGCATGCTGGGAGTAATAGTTTTGCAACAGCTGGAGGCACCCTGGTTGGGAAACACTGCATTAAATACACAATTTTGCAGAGAGGTCTCACCAGTCTCTTGTCTTCACTTTCTCCTTTCCCCGGGCGGCTCCAGGTTAAGGAATGTCCGGGGCTGAGGAGGAATGGGGTGGGCAATTATTTATCCCATGGGGACACATGAGAAACTAAAAATATTGTGGAGGGCCGGGTAGTTTTTCCCCAGATTAGGCAGCATAGTTGTCCCCCAGATCAGGCAGCATAGTTGTCCCCCAGATTAGGAGCACAGATGTCCCCCAGATCAGGCAGCATAGTTGTCCCCCAGATTAGGAGCACAGATGTCCCCCAGATCAGGCAGCATAGTTGTCCCCCAAATTAGGAGCATAGTTGTCCCCCAGATCAGGCAGCATAATTGTCCCCCAGATCAGGCAGCATAGTTGTCCCCCAGATCAGGCAGCATAGTTGTCCCCCAAATTAGGAGCATAGTTGTCCCCCAGATTAGGCAGCATAATTGTCCCCCAGATTAGGCAGCATAGTTGTCCCCCAGGTTAGGCAGCATAGTTGTCCCCAAGGTTAGGAGCATAGTTGTCCCCCAGATTAGGAGAGCATAGTTGTCCCCCAGATTAGGAGCATAGTTGTCCCCCAGATTAGGAGCATAGTTGTCCCCCAGATTGGGCAGCATAGATGTAACCCAGATTAGGCAGCATAGTTGTCCCCCATATTAGGAGCATAGTTGTCCCCCAGATTAGGCAGCATAGATGTAACCCAGATTAGGCAGCATAGATGTAACCCAGATTAGGCAGCATATTGTCCCCCAGATTAGGAGCACAGTTGTCCCCCAGATTAGGCAGCATAGTTGTCCCCCAGATTAGGCAGCATAGTTGTCCCCCAGATTAGGCAGCATAGTTGTCCCCCAGATTAGGAGCATAGTTGTCCCCCAGATTAGGAGCATAGTTGTCCCCCAGATTAGGCAGCATAGTTGTCCCCCAGGTTAGGAGCATAGTTGTCCCCCAGGTTAGGAGCATAGTTGTCCCCCAGGTTAGGAGCATAGTTGTCCCCCAGATTAGGAGCATAGTTGTCCCCCAGATTAGGCAGCATAGTTGTCCCCCAGATTAGGAGCATAGTTGTCCCCCAGATTGGGCAGCATAGTTGTCCCCCAGATTAGGAGCATAGTTGTCCCCCAGATTAGGCAGCATAGATGTAACCCAGATTAGGCAGCATAGATGTAACCCAGATTAGGCAGCATATTGTCCCCCAGATTAGGCAGCATAGTTGTCCCCCAGATTAGGCAGCATAGTTGTTCCCCAGATTAGGAGCATAGTTGTACCCCAGATAAGGCAGTTTAACACACACACGCACACACACGCACACACACACGCACACACACACGCACACACACGCACAGACACATGTAAACACACACATATATACACAGATACTCACCCGCCCTGCGAAGCAGAGGGAGACAGGATACACAGCCTCTCCCCTCCCTGCTCTGCCTATGGAGGGTTGTAAGACTGCACGGGGCAGAGAGAAGGAGGGGGAGGGGGAGGGAGGAGACAGGAGGTCACGCCCCCCTCTCCAGCACTGTACAATCTCTTCCTGTCATCGCACGGAGCTCTCCCTGTCACAGGCTGCTAGTGTCAGACATGGGCATTGTACGGCCGGTCATGAAAGAAGTGCTCTTCTGGGGATGCTGCTCCGTCCGCCCCTGTCAGTGAATAAAAAATACCGGCCATTGCATGGCCGGTATTTTTCATCCAAATTTACCGGCACAGCCCGGAATGTAGAAGAAAATACCGGCTGTGCCGGTAAAATACCGGCAGGGTGGCAACCCTACCTACAATATATATATATATATATATATATATCTGTACGTGTACTGTACCTTGTGTAATAAGTCCCCAAAGTCAGAGTTCCTCCGTACTGATAGGATGCTCTTAGTGGGATAACCCCTAGTCGCCTCTTCCATCTTTAATTTTATGTATATATTTTTATATATTGTATAGTGTAAATTTTGCTTCCAGGACCTTAGGTCACATGATTAATAATTATGTTGTTCTGCTAAGGTTAAGGACCTTCCAGGTCATGTGCTCCTGTCACGTGATGTACCACAATTTTTTGTATTAGGACTGACAGGTCTGTGGGACCAATAAGCTTGAAGCCTGCCCCTTTAGATATAAGGGCGCTAGCAGAGAGAGAAAAGCTCCTTGAATACCTTCAAGACAAATCTAGGCCTGAAGTCTGCTAACTTCAGTCGAATACAAAACCGTGAGTTCAATCTAACTCAATCCTAATCCTATGTGACTGCTGGACTTAAACATTACCCCTAAATCCAGTGGAACAGCGTAAAGCAAATCCTTCAAGCTTATTCCCTACAAGGTCCCAACCAAACCTGTGAGGAACCTAAAGTCCGGTCCTCTTTAACACCTTAAGGACGCAGGACGTAAATGTATGTCCTGGTGAGGTGGTACTTAACGCACCAGGACGTACATTTACGTCCTAAGCATAACCGCGGGCATCGGAGCGATGCCCGTGTCATGCGCGGCTGATCCCGGCTGCTGATCGCAGCCAGGGACCCGCCGGCAATGGCCGACGCCCGCGATCTCGCGGGCGTCCGCCATTAACCCCTCAGGTGCCGGGATCAATACAGATCCCGGCATCTGCGGCAGTTCGCGATTAAAATGAACGATCGGATCGCCCGCAGCGCTGCTGCGGGGATCCGATCATTCATAACGCCGCACGGAGGTCCCCTCACCTTCCTCCGTGCGGCTCCCGGCGTCTCCTGCTCTGGTCTGTGATCGAGCAGACCAGAGCAGGAGATGACCGATAATACTGATGTGTTCTATGTCCTATACATAGAACAGATCAGTATTAGCAATCATGGTATTGCTATGAATAGTCCCCTATGGGGACTATTCAAGTGTAAAAAAAAATGTAAAAAAATGTTAAAGTAAAAGTAAAAAAAAAGTGAAAAATCCCCTCCCCCAATAAAAAAGTAAAACGTCCGTTTTTTCCTATTTTACCCCCAAAAAGCGTAAAAAAATTTTTTTATAGACATATTTGGTATCGCCGCGTGCGTAAATGTCCGAACTATTAAAATAAAATGTTAATGATCCCGTACGGTGAACGGCGTGAACGAAAAAAAATTTTAAAAGTCCAAAATTCCTACTTTTTTAATACATTTTATTAAAAAAAAAATTATAAAAAATGTATTAAAAGTTTTTTATATGCAAATGTGGTATCAAAAAAAAGTACAGATCATGGCGCAAAAAATGAGCCCCCATACCGCCGCTTATACGGAAAAATAAAAAAGTTATAGGTCATCAAAATAAAGGGATTATAAACGTGCTAATTTGGTTAAAAAGTTTGTGATTTTTTTTAAGCGCAACAATAATATAAAAGTATATAATAATGGGTATCATTTTAATCGTATTGACCCTCAGAATAAAGAACACACGTCATTTTTACCATAAATTGTACGGCGTGAAAACGAAACCTTCCAAAATTAGCAAAATTGCGTTTTTCGTTTTAATTTCCCCACAAAAATAGTGTTTTTTGGTTGCGCCATACATTTTATGATATAATGAGTGATGTCATTACAAAGGACAACTGGTCGCGCAAAAAACAAGCCCTCATACTAGTCTGTGGATGAAAATATAAAAGAGTTATGATTTTTAGAAGGCGAGGAGGAAAAAATGAAAACGTAAAAATTAAATTGTCTGAGTCCTTAAGGCCAAAATGGGCTGAGTCCTTAAGGGGTTAAAGACTGTTACTACATTTAACCTGCATAAAATCTGCAGTAAAGTTACCTACAGTTTACTAAGATTCCGGTTGTGGACAACCCTTTATTCCTCCTTATTGTTCCTGGGACGGGTGGTGGTAGGATATATATACAGAGAGGAACCTGCACCCTGGCGTCACAACAGTTAAGGGTTAATCTCCAACACCCTTTCATCACTGCACAGCTACACCCTACCTACCCTACACCCCCAAGCTACCACATATATATATATATATATATATATATATATGCACACACACACACACACAAACATAATTGATATAAATGGAAAAAAAACAACTGATATTAATTTAGCAACAGTTTTCACAAAGTTTCTTTACCTGTTGTGCCAGATTCTTCTACGGAAGTCAATGACTTTTTTTTTTAACTCATTTTCACCATACACTTTGTATGTCAGCTGAGGAACGTGCTCTCAAATCACCCAAAGTGCAAGAAAAAGTGCAAACGTGTTACACAAAAAAAAAAAAAAAGGATGTTGTCTATCGCAAGCCCTTCTCCGATAGGAGAGAGGCCCCACAAAAAACCTTACCTTTCACCTCCGGACCAAAAGGTACCTGCAAGGTTCAATTTCCCTTTTTGCCGAAGCTACTAAGGGACCACAAATGCTCCCGACATCCCCCTTGGCGTTAGCCAAGGTATCTGCCTGCAGAGTTGTAAATGGTTGGTACCCTGCCCATGCTGGAGTACTCTGGGTTTTTGCAGGGAGGTGAGGAACCTGATGGCCGCACACTCCTCCCCTAGACCACTAGGAAGGACACCCAGAAGGGCTACCGCATCCTAACAATCCTGTGGATGCACAACACACAAAAAGTGACACAGTGACAAAAAAAGAAATAAATAAGTGAATGTGTGCAGATATACTGCCCGGATATCCAGCTGGATCTATAAACATTTCTCTGATCCTAGCCAGAAGGCCGGGAATCAAGAGGTGAGTGCCACAAGGTGAAGAGTTCATGGTGTCCATGCTTCAACTCAGTGAGCCAGTACTCCAAGTGAGTTTCAGCACCTCGGGTCACCACTCCCCTAGGCACTAAAGTACCTTGGCTCTAGACCCTCTCAGCCTCATGGCAAGATCCAGAGGGAACAGGTCACATCGGGGAAGCCGTCGACCTGATTCCTCAGAACCAGCCCCGGAACTCCCCGGTAGACCTGTTCCCTCCATGCAGCACCCAATCCCATCAGCTCCACACCAACTTGAAACTAATAAGAACAGATACTACTCTTGATCTTAGCCAAAAGGTTGAGAAGCACATGATCAGTCTATTTCTGCATAATTTCTTAGGTATTAAAAATGAAATAGAAATATTTACAGGTATAGATCTTATCAGTATGATGCACTGACTGCAAACACTTAATAACTCAATGCAACTGAATGAATTGTATGCAAATACAGTATAAAGCATTGACCCCCCTCTACAAAAGAAAAACAGTACCACTTACCAAGTCTTTCTTTGTGCAGCGACAGGGTGTAGATCCCTATATAGGTTGATAAGATTACAGAATGCTGTTGCAGAACAGTAAATATGGTAAAAAAGAGGTCATCAAACATGCAAATGCTTAACTGAGCAATAAACAGACATGAAACCGAAGGACACACAGCTTCCCTCCTCTCTCCAACACACACAGTAGCCCCCACTTGTGCACAGAATACAGATTGTATTACAACTTGGAAGAAAGTATTTCAGGGGAGGGGTTGATCCACTTCTATGGGATGAAGGACTGATCATTCAGAGAAGCCTGGTGCTTCCCAGGCTAAGTATTACATTCACTGAATAATTCTTTGAACATAAAACAGTCCCTACTTTTTTTCAGCAGTAAACATCTAAAAAAGTGTCAGCATTACGGTATTTCCTGCACCTTTCCTTATAGGAGAAAAAATAGGGGAGTGAGAGGACAGTCCAGTTGAGGCCAAGCCTCACATGCATTACATAGTTTTATAGTCCCCTGTGATACATTTGCATTTCCATAGGTACATGTGTAATCTCAATGTTTCAGACTGTTTTGAAAGAAAAATGATCATAAAAAAACGTGAAATACAAACATTTTGTATTTTTTAGGATGCATCAGATGCTTCTTAACTGGACTTAACTAGGTGTTAGGCTATGTTCACATGTCAGAATGTCCGCTCCGTGCTGATATTCTGCAGACTGTGCGCCACTCGGTAATGCAGAATGAATAGACATCTCCATTTTGCCCAGTTGACCAAATACCATCAATAAACACAAACTTCAACAAAGCGCTTGCCCCACGATTGATATTTATCATTTACCACTGAGTCCCCATGATCCCATCAGAATCCTGCGCATAGGGAATAAATGTTAATGGTTAAATTCCCCTTTAAGTTTAAATATTTTACACTGCCTGTGCCCTTGGTAGATTAGGTTTAGGGATTTGCATTTATTGACTAGGGTTAGCATTTTAGTAGGAGGGATCAACAATGATATGCATACAGTATGTATTGTCCAACTTAATGTGCATGCAAATAATTTTTGGTGCACTTCTGCAGTTTTGGTATTTCTTTAACACACGCGCGTGTGGATGTGGATAAACTTCTCACATCGTTTCTGCATCGTTAGTCACAGGTTAAAAGTTCATGCAATTTATACTTCTTATTACTGTTTGATGAAAAGTTGCTGAAAGGGGGTTGTGTGTAAAAATGTACTTTAATTATAATTAGTAATTTAAACAGCATCCAGGGCTGGTGCAAGGATTTTTGCCAACCTAGGCAAAAGCTAATTTTGCCGCCCCCTTGACTCTTCCCATTGGATCCGCTTTTTGGCACGCCTCAACCTACTACTGGGGTGACACACTGTAACAAACCTCCTCATGTAATCTCCTTACTACTGGGGTGACACACTATAACAAACCCCCTCCTCATGTAATTACCTTATTACTGGGGTGACACACTGTAACAAACCTCACATGTTGCACTGAGGTGCAGATTTCTCCACACACAACAGTAGTGACTGTGTAGGAAACATGTGACCTCCACTCCTGCTCAGCCACACCTCCTCCACAGCATCACCAAAAGGTACTTCAGCCACCATCACTTCTATCCTGCCTGGCTGAGCCCCATCCCAAACTTATTACTGATCATATGATCGTGACATCATCAAAGGTCCTAAACCTCCAGCATCTAGAAGGCCGGTTAAGGGAGGGGGTGGTGGGAGAAGTAAGCATAACTGGATAATCATATGGTTGTGTCGAGGAGGAGCGGCACTACACTCCTCTATCTGGATGAAATGTGATGTGACAGTGCTGCGCTTCTGACAGTCAAAAGACAGTTAGAGGAGCATATCGTTGTTGGTGTTGTTCTTAGGGCTTCACCAAAGAATTGCCAAGGGGGCGCTCTAGGCAGCCGCCTACTCTGCCCATGGGTGGTGCCGGCCCTGACAGCATCCTATGTGTTTTAATGTACTGTAGATTTTGGTAGCCTAGTAATTGTTTGCAGTATATATATTTGTAACACATTTATTTATCAGTCAAATTTTGGATTGCACCTGTTCCATTCTTTTTGAGGCACAATTTGTTGATGTAGATTATTTTGGTATATATAAACTTTGTACATCTCTTTTTTCATAATTAAAATGTATGCTAGTTTTCTGATGTCCTAAATTACCACGTAAAACTCATGCAGTTACAAAAAAGCTTATCTGGCTGCCAGAATACACAGCGATAGAAAAGTCCCCACCAGACTTCAGCACCACGAACACTGGGTAGTAATGATCCTCTCCTCTCTTGAGATATGGCACTTCTTCTAGAGCTCCTTTTTGAAGAAATTGCTCTATAATGTGTGGGACAACTCTAGCGGAGGATAGGGCCATGGATCTTGCTGAAACTTTTGGCGTATCCAAAGGAGCATAGCAGAGGAAATCAGCCGCTGTCTTCATTATGGACATATTATCCAACATTTGCTCTCTAGAAACTCCTTCCTGCCCATCCTGAGAAAGATGGGACAACCAAGTATGGAGTGCTCTTGCTACCGGAACAGATGATTCTGCCACCTTCACTGCTGAAGAAGCTGCAATATAAATCTTCTTACATAGGGAATCGGCTTTCCTTTCCATGGGGTCAGAAAAGCCTGCATGAGTCTTCCAAAAAAAGACAGAGTTCTTTGTCAATTTCGCTGCAGCCAAGTCCAGCTTAGGTGGATTTTCCCAGCATGAGCAAGAAGCCTGATTCAGTATATAAACAGATTAAAATTTGGCCCCCGAATCAGTATGCTTCTCCGGTCTGTCCCAATCTTTTTCTCGCCACTGCGACATTAACGGATGTGATGGAAATTCTTTCGCTTGACTGCGAGGAAAATAAAATAACTGGTCTTTGGCAGGTTTAGAGGATACCTCTTTATCCGACTCCAGCACCACCTTGATTGCTGCAATAAGTTTAGGAATCTTCTCCTTATGCAACAGGTAAAGATCCTCCACATCCTCCTCTTCTACATCAGACAGGGTAATAGCACTGGAGGAGTCTGACCGATCTGGAGAGGTGCTGTAGACAGTAGTTTTCCTTTTCTTTTTCCCTAAAAAAGAAGCCACTACTTCCTGAAAGGTAGAGGTTAATTCACCCATAAACCAATTAAGGAACGATCCCGGCTCCAAAAAGGACTGGCTGTTCCATGGATTTGCAGCTTGCACATATGTCCTGATCTCAGGATTTTGGCAAGGGCTGGAAGCACTTTAGACAGGCAGTATGGCTGGACTTCCTCTTCCTCTCTCCTCCTGGATTAGATATCCTAAGAAGGAAAGGGAATGCAAACATAAGAAAATGTTAAATATGCATCAAGAGTGAGGGGAAAGCATCTCAGCACAAGAACTGATACCTCCAGCGGATCTGCTTTTTTGGCAGAGTAAATTTTCAAATTTTCTGACGGTATTTTGAGCCCCGCGCATGCGCAGAACTGACCTGGCTCCTTTGCGCATGCATCCACGTCAGCACACCGGGGTCTCTGTGCTGCAGCCCTGCTCCTCTGCCAGTTCTTCCTCCCTGGACGGCAGCCATATGGAGGATTCAGGCACCATGGACATGGCCCCTAAACAAGGAGCAGAAGGTACAGACATATTTTACTATCCTCCACCAGGTAACGGAGGAAAAAGAGGAGGGCAAGGGTCCTGGAAAACCCCTAGTTTACATCCACCCCAATCCAGCCCCAAGCACAAGGCGAACACCCAGTTTAGAGGCTACTTGTCTCTGATGTCTTCCATATGAAGAAGAGAAAAAAATATGTGTCTGGTTGCGTTCTTAGGGTTCTTATGGGTTCATATGGGTTTGGATCCAATTAGAATTAATTACTTGTCTCTGTACTATTGCTTGTACTATCTTGTATTCCAGGTCAATGAGAAATCCCTTAACCCATTGTGTTCTGCCACGGATGGACAAGAAGTATAAAATAATAGAAAATTTTCGATAGTGTAGAAGGTAATAGTAATGTAGCCATACGTCCTGTCTGTTATTCAAACCATGTGGTACCCAAGTGGCTAGAGTCATAACCCAATATATTTCACGTGACAATAGTTTGTTTAAAATCGCCACCTCTCTGGGGAAGAGAAACTAGTTCAATTTGTAGCGTAGATGTACTCCCTGAATGATGTTGGGCACAATTAAAGGACACAGCTGAAATATGACATATATTGAAATGGGGAATATCCGATAGGTGTTTTCTGATCTTCACTTTAAGGGAGTAGTGGTGCACCCAACATATTGTAATTTGCAATCTGTGCACGAGATGAGGTATACCACATGTGTGGTATTACAATTAATATATTGCTTGGTGTTGTAGGTGGAAACTGTGACATACGATGTCACCGTATTCCCCACTTTTATTCTCGTGGAACAGATGCAGATACGATGTCCACACTTGTATGTACCAGTATGTCGCAATCAAGTGGGGGCGTGTTTGGGGGAGCTGGAAAAATAGCTGGGAGATAATAATTGCCCTAGGGTTGGAGCGCATCTAGCCGCACATCTATACCCTCCAGACATGGTTTCAGAAAAAGCAGGGTCAGTAAGGATTAATGGCATCAATTTATGAATGATTTTACAAACCTCACTGTAATCTGTACTGTATTGAGTACAAAACATAACAGGATTGTTAGCCGCAGTATTACCATGTAAAAAAAAAGTCTCAGAGATCTGGGTTCAATTAATTGGCCTCTGTCTTTTTTTAAGACTATCTAAGAGGCCCCTTAAAGAGTCCAAGCCGGATACTCCCTGTTTGTAAGTTGTGTATTTATGTCATCCATTTCACGTATAAAATCAGGTTATTTAGAGCAATTGCACCGAGCGTGAATAGCTTCACCTATGGGCACATTTTTTATTACGTGAAACGGGTGACATAAGTCGCATGTAGGGTGGAGTTAGCTGTTGTTTCTTTCCTAAATGTGGTAGATATGACTTTCTTATTATTAGTATAACCCCTAAGATTCAAATCAAGGAAAGCAACAGTATCGGCATGCAAACTCACAGTAAATTATTAATTGTCAGAATTGGAATTCAAGTAGGATGAAAAGGATGATTCTTGTTGTTCATCTGAGGTCCAGACGAACAACAAATTGTCTATGTATCGACCATAGTGTAAAATGTGATGCTTGTAAGGGTTATTATCAGAAAAAAGGAACCTGATCTCCCACCAACTCATATATATATATATATATATATTCGCTAAAGATGGGGAGAATTTGGCCCCCATGGCCACCCCAAGATCTGCAGGTAATACATTCCATCAAACATAAAAAAAATTATGACAAAGAAGATATTCAATAATTCTAAGGATGTATTCCTACAGATCATGGGGGTAAGATCTAAGTATCTAAGAACCACTCCAAAGCAACCAAAGGCTTATCATGGGGTATCACCGAGTATAACAATGATACATCAGCTGTCACCCAGGATAATGATTCATGCCAAGTAATGGCTTCCAAAACATGCAACAGATGTTTAGTATCTTGTATAAAACCTGGAATGGTTGGAATAAGAGGTTGTAGATAACTGTCAACCCAGGCAGACATATTTTCATACAATGCACATATGCCGGCGACAATAGGTCACATTGGAGGGGGGAAAATTAGTTTATGTACTTTGGGCAATTAATGAAATATAGCCATGGTAGGATGTGGAACCAAAATAAAATCGGCCTCCTTTTGTTTTAAGAGACCATGCTGTAAACCATATTGCACCAAATCATTTAATTCACTGGTTAAATCCTCCATATCCCTGAGTTCTTGTAAGGAATTACATTCAGCTCTCATTAAATTGAAATGTGTATGTCGAGATTTCCTAGATAATGCAAGATATCCAAAACCGGTGTGCGTGACACAACCAGGTAGAAGGTAGGATTCTGAGTTCTAAAACCTGATTCATGCTTATCAGAATAAGTGTTATATCTCATGTTCTACAAATCAGAAGATAAACATAAATCAGTAAATGCCAGATCGAGTGACTTATATGATGCAATATGAGTGTATTCAACATCAACAGTTAAATTACTCTGTGCACAAGTAGTACATCTACACTACAAATACAGGGCATTGAACAAGTTTCTCTTCCCAAGAGAGGTGGTGATTTTAAACAGAAACTATTTGTCATGACCGACTGGGTGGACAGGGAGAGTGAGCCCTTAGCTGTCCCTAGTGACACTATCCCTGCCTACTTGCCCATACACCCTAGGCGGTGAATCGACAACTTGAAGCCGGTCCCTCCCTGCGCTACAGTGCAGTGGCGTAAAAACAAATAATATATATAGTCAGTCACAGGACAGAAACGGAAAACCAGACAACCAGATATACCAGACAGGATACAAATACTAACAGGGCAGAATATAGTGTATAAACAAACAGTTCAAAAACCAGAATCAAGCTAAACAGCAGACATAATAAAATGAACAAGACTAGTTATGGAACAGGTAATATGGAACATACAGAGCACAGGTAACACTAGACTAAGACAGTGTGAACACAGACTAAGCAGAACGGACATACTAATCCTAAAACCGACAAATGTAACAGACTAAAATCTACAATAAACAAGACTATTTAACCATTGATAAAACGCATAGATAAAATCACAAGATAAATACAAGGTAAATGCTTGAGCAGACATGGTCAGAGTATTGCACAAACAGATATTATAGTAGCATTATTGCACAAAATAACCAGCAAAGAAAGCAAGAGAACTCTGGTTAAAATAGACACACCCGAGATCTTATTGGTTTTGAGCATTAACCATTCCCAATCCAGGGAGAATAGCAAACTGCTCAGAACAAACTAGTGTGTGAATACACACCTAAACGGGAAAAATACAAAATCAAATAAATGGACATTACACTATTGTCACTTGAAATATATTGGATTATGACTCTAGCCACTTGGATACCACATGGTTTGAATGAAAGACAGGATGTATAGCTACATTACTAATAACTTCTACACTAGATAATTTTCTATTATTTTATACATTTTAGGTCTGTTGATGTCTTTTATATATAATGCTAGCTGAGTACCCGGCGTTGCCCGGTTTTTCCTTCCTCATCCTTGTAGGGGAGGAAAATCAACAGAGGAGGAAGCTTTTGACTTCATATCCCATCCCCATATATTGTTGTCATATCCTAACCCCATATCCCGTCCTCATACCCTGACCTCCTATCCAGTCCTCCTATCCAGTCCTCCTATCCCGTACTCCTATCCAGTCCTCCTATCTCGGCCTCTTGTCCCGACCTCCTATCCCGCCCTCCTATCTCAACCTCCTATCCCGTCCTCATATCCCGACCTCCTATCCCGATCTCCTATCCCGTCCTCCGATCTCCACCTCATATCCTGACCTCCTAACTCGACCTCCTATCCCACTCTCCTATCCCATCCTCCTATCCCCTCCTCCTATCCTGACCTCCTATCCCGACCTCCTATCCCATCCTCCTATCTCGACATCCTATCCTGTCCTCATATCCCGACCTCATATCCCGTCCTCCTATCTCCACCTCCTATCTCCACCTCCTTTCCCATCCTCTTATCCCGTCCTCTTATCCCGTCCTCATATCTCCACCTTTTATCCTGTCCTCATATCCTGACCTCCTAACTCGACCTCCTATGCCACCCTCCTATCCCAACCTCCTATCCCATCCTCCTATTTCGACCTCCTATCCCATCCTCATATCCCGACCTCCTACCCCGACCTCCTATCCTGTCCTCCTATCTCCACCTCCTATCTCCACCTCCTATCTCGACCTACTATCCCGTCCTCTTATCCTGTCCTCATATCCCGACCTCCTAACACGACCTCCTATCTCGACCTCCTATCCCGTCCTCCTATCTTGACCTCCTATCCTGACCTCCTCTCTTGTCCTCATATCCCGTCCTCCTATCCCGTCCTCCTATCACGACCTCCTATCTCACCTCCTATCCCGACCTCCTATCCCGTCCTCCTTTCCCGTCCTCCTATCCCGTCCTCCTATCCCGACCTCCTATCCCGTCCTCCTATCTCGACCTCCTATCCTGTCCTCATATCCCGACCGCCTATCTCGACCTCCTATCCCGTCCTCAAATCCGGTCCTCATATCCCGACCTCCTAACTCGACCTCCTATCCCGACCATATATCCCGACCCGTAATATGTGCGCCAGGTATTGAAATATCTCCAGCCGTACATTGATTTTCATGGGACTTTAAACAAAAACCCCGACCCTCACAAATGGGGGTGGTTAAGGGTTAAATTAACTATTCTATATTTTAAGTGGACATATAAGTAACATGTGACCAAGTATTATCGAAATATCTCCAGCCATTTGAAAGTTATACAGTAACATATATTTCCCATAGACTTGTATGGGACCTTAAAAATAAACCCGCCCCTGGCAAATGGGGGTGAGTAAGGGTTAAATTACCTATCCTATGTTTGTTGTTGACATATAGGTAACATGTGGCCAAGTTTCATGTTAATATCTTTAGCCATTTGGACATGATGCTGGAACATACACACACACACACACACACACACACGTTGAGTTTTATATATATATATATATATATATATATATATATATATATATATATAGATTATTATATATACATTTTTTATGTTCTCATGTTCATACTATCTTTTTCTTCCCATTTTAGATAGTAGTAGTATTATGCTCCTCCTTTCATTGTATATGGCTATTATGTTTTTTTCCTCCAGCTAATAGTATTATTATATATTACAAGTTTTCGTTCTTATATATGCTGTAAGGTGATTTTTCTTTTAGTTGTATGATATGTCTGTGTTTTTCTCTTTATGCTTTTTTCTTATGGATACATTGATATGTTTCAGTATGTTAAGGGTTAAATGACCCAGAGCAGGTATATTCCATCTTCCCTTATTTCCCCTATATAAGCTGGAGAAAGTCAGGTGGTTGTTATATGACTAAGGGCAGTAACGCCTGAAACGCGTCATCGTGTTCACTGACTTGTGTTATCTTACTTTTATATAATAAATACGGGACTCTGCATTTTCCACGCTGGCAATTTCCTTCTTGGTTCATAAGACATATCCTAGACATGGTCCCATTCTTACCCCCTAAAATATAGAAACAGAAACATGTCCAGCGCAGGTAGGTCTTAAGCAATAGAGAAATATATTTATTAAATAGATTAAAAGCCATGTACAGGAGCATAATGTGGTGCGTTTCAGGTGCGTTAGAAGGACCTTTAGTCGTACACTTAGTTATATGATTATGGGTGATTCTAACGCACCTGAAAAGCATCACATTATGCTCCTGTACATGGCTTTTAATCTTCAATAAAGGTACATATTTCGCATGAGATCTGCGCCGGACATATTCCTGTTTCTCCATTCCACAAGTTGTGCTGCCTTGCACAGTTTGGGCGCGGCCAGGCCTTGGGGGTGAGCTGAAGCTGCTATCTATCTGTTCTGCTATCCTAAAATATAGAGAATGAGAAATAATTATACAACAGGGGGCTCAACAACAGCAATGAGAGCACTAAAATCATCTTTTTACTATTTTTTTAATTCTTTTCATAGGACAAATTCACATTTTAGACCAGGGGCTCCAAAAACTTTGCTCTCCCTTTTGGTGTAAACATGGTGTAATCTTATTAATAAATTGGAGACATTTTCTTTACCTACAAAGTAATGTTTCCTATCTCTCATAAATTACAAGAACAAACAGCATTACTCACTGACAACCAGCATTACTCACTGACAACCAGCATTACTCACTGACAACCAGCATTACTCACTGACAACCAGCATTACTCACTGACAACCAGCATTACTCACTGACAACCAGCATTACTCACTGACAACCAGCATTACTCACTGACAACCAGCATTACTCACTGACAACCAGCATTACTCACTGACAACCAGCAGTACTCACTGACAACCAGCATTACTCACTGACAACCAGCATTACTCACTGACAACCAGCAGTACTCACTGACAACCAGCATTACTCACTGACAACCAGCAGTACTCACTGACAACCAGCAGTACTCACTGACAACCAGCATTACTCACTGACAACCAGCATTACTCACTGACAACCAGCAGTACTCACTGACAACCAGCATTACTCACTGACAACCAGCATTATTCACTGACAACCAGCATTACTCACTGACAACCAGCATTACTCACTGACAACCAGCATTACTCACTGACAACCAGCATTACTCACTGACAACCAGCATTACTCACTGACAACCAGCAGTACTCACTGACAACCAGCATTACTCACTGACAACCAGTATTACTCACTGACAACCAGTATTACTCACTGACAACCAGTATTACTCACTGACAACCAGTATTACTCACTGACAACCAGCAGTACTCACTGACAACCAGCATTACTCACTGACAACCAGTATTACTCACTGACAACCAGTATTACTCACTGACAACCAGCAGTACTCACTGACAACCAGCAGTACTCACTGACAACCAGCATTACTCACTGACAACCAGCATTACTCATTGACAACCAGCATTACTCACTGACAACCAGCATTACTCACTGACAACCAGCAGTACTCACTGACAACCAGCATTACTCACTGACAACCAGCATTACTCACTGACAACCAGCATTACTCATTGACAACCAGCATTACTCACTGACAACCAGCAGTACTCACTGACAACCAGCATAACTCACTGACAACCAGCATTACTCACTGACAACCAGCATTACTCATTGACAACCAGCATTACTCACTGACAACCAGCATTACTCACTGACAACCAGCATTACTCACTGACAACCAGCATTACTCACTGACAACCAGCATTACTCATTGACAACCAGAAGTACTCACTGACAACCAGCATTACTCATTGACAACCAGCATTACTCAATGACAACCAGCATTACTCACTGACAACCAGCATTACTCACTGACAACCAGCATTACTCATTGACAACCAGCAGTACTCACTGACAACCAGCAGTACTCACTGACAACCAGCATTACTCACTGACAACCAGCAGTACTCACTGACAACCAGCATTACTCACTGACAACCAGCATTACTCACTGACAACCAGCAGTACTCACTGACAACCAGCAGTACTCACTGACAACCAGCATTACTCACTGACAACCAGCAGTACTCACTGACAACCAGCATTACTCATTGACAACCAGCATTACTCACTGACAACCAGCATTACTCACTGACAACCAGCAGTACTCACTGACAACCAGCATTACTCACTGACAACCAGCAGTACTCACTGACAACCAGCATTACTCACTGACAACCAGCATTACTCACTGACAACCAGCATTACTCACTGACAACCAGCATTACTCACTGACAACCAGCATTACTCACTGACAACCAGCAGTACTCACTGACAACCAGCATTACTCACTGACAACCAGCAGTACTCACTGACAACCAGCATTACTCACTGACAACCAGCATTACTCACTGACAACCAGCATTACTCACTGACAACCAGCAGTACTCACTGACAACCAGCATTACTCACTGACAACCAGCATTACTCACTGACAACCAGCATTACTCACTGACAACCAGCAGTACTCCCTGACAACCAGCAGTACTCACTGACAACCAGCATTACTCACTGACAACCAGCATTACTCACTGACAACCAGCATTACTCACTGACAACCAGCATTACTCACTGACAACCAGCAGTACTCACTGACAACCAGCATTACTCACTGACAACCAGCATTACTCACTGACAACCAGCATTACTCATTGACAACCAGCAGTACTCACTGACAACCAGCATTACTCACTGACAACCAGCATTACTCACTGACAACCAGCATTACTCACTGACAACCAGCATTACTCATTGACAACCAGCATTACTCACTGACAACCAGCATTACTCACTGACAACCAGCATTACTCACTGACAACCAGCATTACTCACTGACAACCAGCATTACTCATTGACAACCAGAAGTACTCACTGACAACCAGCATTACTCATTGACAACCAGCATTACTCAATGACAACCAGCATTAGTCATTGACAACCAGCATTACTCACTGACAACCAGCATTACTCATTGACAACCAGCATTACTCATTGACAACCAGCAGTACTCACTGACAACCAGCAGTACTCACTGACAACCAGCATTACTCACTGACAACCAGCAGTACTCACTGACAACCAGCATTACTCATTGACAACCAGCATTACTCACTGACAACCAGCAGTACTCACTGACAACCAGCAGTACTCACTGACAACCAGCATTACTCACTGACAACCAGCAGTACTCACTGACAACCAGCATTACTCATTGACAACCAGCATTACTCACTGACAACCAGCATTACTCACTGACAACCAGCAGTACTCACTGACAACCAGCATTACTCAATGACAACCAGCATTACTCACTGACAACCAGCATTACTCACTGACAACCAGCATTACTCACTGACAACCAGCAGTACTCATTGACAACCAGCAGTACTCACTGACAACCAGCATTACTCACTGACAACCAGCATTACTCACTGACAACCAGCATTACTCACTGACAACCAGCATTACTCACTGACAACCAGCATTACTCATTGACAACCAGCATTACTCACTGACAACCAGCATTACTCACTGACAACCAGCAGTACTCACTGACAACCAGCATTACTCACTGACAACCAGCATTACTCAATGACAACCAGCATTACTCACTGACAACCAGCATTACTCACTGACAACCAGCATTACCCACTGACAACCAGCATTACCCACTGACAACCAGCAGTACTCACTGACAACCAGCATTACTCACTGACAACCAGCATTACTCACTGACAACCAGCATTACTCACTGACAACCAGCATTACTCATTGACAACCAGCATTACTCACTGACAACCAGCATTACTCACTGACAACCAGCATTACTCACTGACAACCAGCATTACTCACTGACAACCAGCATTACTCACTGACAACCAGCATTACTCATTGACAACCAGCATTATTCACTGACAACCAGCATTACTCACTGACAACCAGCATTACTCACTGACAACCAGCATTACTCATTGACAACCAGCATTATTCACTGACAACCAGCATTACTCACTGACAACCAGCATTACTCACTGACAACCAGCATTACTCACTGACAACCAGCATTACTCACTGACAACCAGCAGTACTCACTGACAACCAGCATTACTCACTGACAACCAGCAGTACTCACTTATGTAATCTTATGAAATAGCCTGGCAGGCTATGGATACAGCAGCTTGTGTAACTTATTATGTCATGGACATTATGTATTTCCTCTCTACTCAGATCAAAGAAACTGTTTGGTTTGCATTTGTACTGCATTGTCTGTACCCGCTACAAAATTTGTAAGTTATGAATTGAAAAAATATTTTACCTGCAATATGGTTAGTGCCATAAACCGTTTTATTTTTCTTGCAATAATATTTGCTATAAGGACACTGTTTAATGAACCATAGAGCAAACATGTGGCAGATACTGGTACTGATTACCTGCATAGATTCCAGGCATGAGAAGTTTAACCTCAGCAGTGCCAGAGATACGTCCTTCTATATACAGAATAATTTATGCCTGTGTGTTGTTACAGTCAGTCTATATTATTTTCAGTATATGGATCTGCATGGTGTTTGCATTCATATACTGTATGTATGTGTATATATATATACATATATATATATATATATATATATATATATATATTAGCTGAATACCTGGCGTTGCCCGGTTTTTCCTTCCCAATCCTTGTTGGGGAGGAAAATAAAAGGAGGAAGCTTTTGACTTCACATCCCGTCCTCATATATTGTTGTCATATCCCAACCCCATATCCCGTCCTCCTATCTCGACCTCCTATCCCGTCCTCCTATCCCGTCCTCCTATCCCGGTCCTCCTATCCCATCCTCCTATCACGACCTCCTATCCCTTCCTCCTATCCCGGTCCTCCTATCCCATCCTCCTATCACGACCACCTATCCCGACCTCCTTTCCCGGTCCTCCTATCCCGGTCCTCCTATCCCGACCTCCTATCCCATCCTCCTATCTCATCCTCCTATCCCATCCTCCTATCCCGACCTCCTATCCCGTCCTCATATTCCGACCTCCTATCCCGACCTGTAATATGTGACCAGGTATTGAAATATCTCCAGCCGTACGGAAGTTATGTGGGAACATACATTTCCCATTGATTTGCATGGGACTTTAACCCCTTAAAGGGGTACTCCGGTGAAAAACTTTTTTTTTTTAAATCAACTGGTGCCAGAAAGTTAAACAGATTTGTAAATTACTTCTATTAAAAAATCTTAATCCTTCCTGTACTTATTAGCTGCTGAATACTACAGTGGAAATTCTTTTCTTTTTGAAACACAGAACTGTCTGCTGACATCACGAGCACTGTCTCCATTTTATGAACTGTCCAGAACAGCATGTTTGCTATGGGGATTTCCTTCTACCCTGGACATTTCCAATAAATGGACAGAGATGTCAGCAGAGAGCTCTGTGTTTCAAACGGAAAAGAATTTCCACTGTAGTATTCAGCAGCTAATAAGTACAGGAAGGATTAAGATTTTTTAATAGAAGTTATTTACAAATCTGTTTAACTTTCTGGCACCAGTTGATTTAAACAAAAAAAAAAAAAGTTTTTCAAAGGAGTACCCTAAACCCCTTTGCATTTTCGTTTTTTGCTCCTTGCCTTTAAAAAATCATAACTCTTTCAAATTTACACCTAAAAATCCATATGATGGCTTATTTTTTGCGCCACCAATTCTACTTTGTAATGACGTCAGTCATTTTGCCCAAAAATCATCTATGGTGAAGCGGGAAAAAAAATCATTGTGCGACAAAATTGAAAAAAAAACGCTGTTTTGTAACTTTTGGGGGCTTCCGTTTCTACGTAGTACATTTTTCGGTAAAAATGACACCTGATATGTATTCTGTAGGTCCATACGATTAAAATGATCCCCTACTTTTATAGGTTTGATTTTGTCGGACTTTTGGAAAAAATCATAACTACATGCAGGAAAATTAATACGTTTAAAATTGTCATCTTCTGACCCCTATAACTTTTTTATTTTTCCGTGTATGGGGCGGTATGAGGGCTCATTTTTTGCGCCGTGATCTGAAGTTTTTAACGGTACCATTTTTGCATTGATAGGACTTATTGATCACTTTTTATTCATTTTTAAATGATATAAAAAGTGACCAAAAATGCACTATTTTGGACTTTGGAATTTTTTTGCGCGCACGCCATTGACCGAGCGGTTTAATTAATGATATATTTTTATAATTCGGACATTTCCGCACGCGGTGATACCACATATGTTTATTTTTATTTTTATTTACACTGTGTTTTTTTTTTTATTGGAAAAGGGGGGTGATTCAAACTTTTAATAGGGGAGGAGTTAAATGATCTTTATTCACTTTTTTTTTTCACTTTTTTTTTGCAGTGTTATAGGTCCCATAGGGACCTATAACACTGCACACACTGATCTTCTATGTTGATCACTGGTTTCTCATAAGAAACCAGTGATCAACGATTCTGCCGCATGACTGCTCATGCCTGGATCTCAGGCACTGAGCAGTCATTCGGCGATCGGACAGCGAGGAGGCAGGAAGGGGCCCTCCCGCTGTCCTGTCAGCTGTTCGGGATGCCGCGATTAGCCGCGGCTATCCCGAACAGCTCGACTGAGCTAGCCGGGAACTTTCACTTTCACTTTTAGCCGCGCGGCTCAGCTTTGAGCGCGCGGCTAAAGGGTTAATAGCGCGCGGCGCCGCGATCGGCGCTGCGCGCTATTAGAGGCGGGTCCCGGCTTCACTATGACGCCGGGCCCGCCATGATATGACGCGGGGTTACTGTGTAACCCCGCGTTATATCAGAAGAGCAGGACCAATGACGTACCGGTACGTCATTGGTCCTTAAGGGGTTAAGGGTTTTTCAGTTTTTGCACTTTCGTTTTTTCCTCCTTACCTTTTAAAAATCATAACCCTTTCAATTTTCCACCTAAAAATCCATATTATGGCTTATTTTTTGCATCGCCAATTCTACTTTGCAGTGACATTAGTCATTTTACCCAAAAATGCACGGCGAAACGGGAAAAAAAATCATTGTGCGACAAGATCGAAGAAAAAACGCCATTTTGTAACTTTTGGGCGCTTCCGTTTCTACGCAGTGCATATTTCGGTAAAAATTACACCTTATCATTATTCTGTAGGTCCATACGATTAAAATGATACCCTACTTATATAGGTTTGATTTTGTCGCACATCTGGAAAAAATTATCGGACTTTTTGATCACTTTTTATTCATTTTTTAATGGTATAAAAAGTGACCAAAAATGCGCTTTTTTTGACTTTGGAATTTTTTTGCGCGTACGCCATTGACCGTGCGGTTTAATGAATGATATATTTTTATAGTTTGGACATTTACGCACGCGGCGATACCACATATGTTTATTTTTATTTTTTTTTACACTGTTTTATTTTTTTTATGGCAAAAGGGGGGTGATTCAAACTTTTATTAGGGAAGGGGTTAAATGACCTTTATTAACACTTTTTTTTTACTTTTTTTTGCAGTGTTATAGCTCCCATAGGGACCTATAACACTGCACACACTGATCTCCTATGCTGATCACTGGCGTGTATTAACACGCCTGTGATCAGTGTTATCGGCGCTTGACTGCTCCTGCCTGGATCTCAGGCACGGAGCAGTCATTCGTCGATCGGACACCGAGGAGGCAGGTAAGGTCCCTCCCGGTGTCCTGCAAGCTGTTCGGGACGCCGCGATTTCACCGCGGCGGTCCCGAACAGCCCTACTGAGCAGCCGGGTCACTTTCACTTTCACTTTAGAAGGGGAGGTCAGCTTTGACCGCCGCTTCTAAAGGGTTAATACCGCACATCGCCGCAATCGGCGATGTGTGGTATTAGCCGCGGGTCCCGGCCGTTGATGAGCGCCGGGACCGACGCCATATGATGCGGGATCGTGGCGCGATCCCGCTTCATATCGCGGGAGCCGGCGCAGGACGTAAATATACGTCCTGCGTCGTTAAGGGGTTAAGGACTGAGGGGTTTTCGGTTTTTGCACTTTCGTTTTTTCCTCCTCACCTTTTAAAAATCATAACCCTTTCAATTTTGCACCTAAAATTCCATATGATAGCTTATTTTTTGCGCCACCAATTCTACTTTGTAATGACATCTGTCAATTTACCCAAAATCTACAGCGAAACGGGGAAAAAAATCATTGTGCAACGAAATTGAAGAAAAAATGCCATTTTGTAATTTTGGGGGCTTCCGTTTCTATGCAGTACATTTTTCAGTAAAAATGACACCTGATCTTTATTCTGTAGGTCCATACGATTAAAATGATCCCCTACTTATATAGGTCTGATTTTGTCGTACTTCTGGAAAAAATCATAACTACATGCACGGAAATTTATAAAGAAAAAGGAAGAAAACTATTTCAGCTCACCACTCTGCGGTGCTGGAAGATCAGAAGTCCTATATGGTGCGGAGAGCAGGGCAGGCAAACAGCGGGCCGGGTCCCGGAATAGAATGGACAAAGAGTGGGCAAAAAAGCACGGACCTCCAGCTACTCCACTTGAGAGGTGAAAAATACGTAAAACTAAGTTTTACGTATTTTTCACCTCTTAAGTGGAGTAGCTGGAGGTCCGTGCTTTTTTGCCCACTCTTTGTCCACAGAAATTTATAGGTTTAAAATTGTCATCTTCTGACCCCTATAACTTTTTTATTTTTCTGCGTATGGGTCGGTTTGAGGGCTAATTTTTTGTGCCGTGATCTGACGTCTTTAGCGGTATAATTTTTGTATTGATCGGACTTTTTGATCGCTTTTTATTAATTTTTTCATGATATTAAAAATTACCAAAAATACGTTATTTTGGACTTTGGAATTTTTTTGTGCGTATGCCATTGACCGTGCGGTTTAATTAATGATATATTTTTATAGTTCGGACATTTACGCACGCGGCGATACCACATATGTTTATTTTTATTTACACAGTTTTTTTATGGGAAAAGGGGGGTGATTTGAACTTTTATTAGGGAAGGGGTTAAATGACCTTTGTTAACTATTTTTTTTCACTTTTTTTTTTGCAGTGCTATAGCACCCATAGGGACCTATAACACTGCATACACTGATCTCCTATGCAGAGCCATAGCTCTGCACGGATCAGCGAGATAAGGTCTCGATTGCTCAAGCCTGTAGTTCAGGCTTGGAGCAATGAAACCCCGATCGGATGCCGCGGACACAGGTAAGGAGACCTCCGCCTGCGTCCCAGCTGATCGGAACATCGCGATTCTATCGCGATGTCCCGATCA